>NW_025954501.1:0-26581 GCF_022376455.1 Epithele typhae | reverse complement strand
GG
This sequence comes from Epithele typhae, assembly GCF_022376455.1. Classification (NCBI taxonomy): domain Eukaryota; kingdom Fungi; phylum Basidiomycota; class Agaricomycetes; order Polyporales; family Epitheliaceae; genus Epithele; species Epithele typhae. The sequence continues at coordinate 26,579 of NW_025954501.1, read as the reverse complement.
ATGTTGCTCGACGTATCGAAGCAGAGTTCTGAGAAGACGTGGGGTAGTGCGAGTTTATATGCGTATGACGAGCACGAGGCCATGCATAACGCTTCGCGACAGCTGAGATGCGAAAAGATGACGAACAGCACGTCTTCGTCCAAATCGAGAAGGCATTTCATGGTGTTGGGTAGGATGAGAGTGCAAGAAGAAAGGGGTGGCTCCTGTTGCCAAATAGTCCTGTGCGGAGTCAGCATCCTTACTCAAGGCGCTCAGCCCCGGCGAGAGTCGCGCATGGAATTCAATATGCTGATATAGGGCTTCTGTGACGGTGCATAACCAAGTGAGAAACTCGAGCGTTGTGACGGTACTCGGACACTCACCACCGAATGACTTCGCTCCTGGACCTCGTTCTCAACCAAGTCGCACGCCCCGCGTCGAACCTTCGGGCCAATTTTCAGTCCCGTATGCCTGTCGCACGACGTTGGGACGGCGTCCTTGAGGACGAGAAAGTGCATACAGCGTCTCCTCTGTTTCGCTTCACACGATCGGGGTTGCATCTGGATGCGAACAGAGTATCGTCGGCAATAGTGGGAAGCATATCATGAGAGCCTGTAGTGAGAGTATGCGGAGCGTTGACCAACCTAAGCTTTACGTGCAGTCCGTGGTATCGGCGGCGAAACATTGAAAGTGAAAGACGAATAGTGGGATCCAAGCGGGCGTAGACGATTGCTATAGAATGGATGGCTTGTAACTCTTCCGGAAATGGACGTTGTTGAGGGCAAGGATGCCAGACGACTCGTCGACTTTGGGGCAAACACCACGTGGTCGAATTAGAAAGCGTAAAGGGACATGCGAGGAGGAGGAGGAGGAGGAGGAGGAGGAGAGGAGGAGGAGGAGGAGGGGAAAAGCGGAGAAACTCACAAGACATACTAAACGCGTCCTTCATATCCCCAGCTCATCCGTCCATTGCTCGATTTCCATCAACCCTTCGTGTCCCATGACTGCCTCATCGTCTTTCACTACTATCTTGTCCACGCCGGGGTCCTTCCACAACCTGTTCGCCGCTTCGAGCGCGGATCGTTCATGGTTGGTGCACATGACGGCACAAGGGAACTTGGTCTCGAAGGTGAACTCCGGCAGGGTCGTGGGCAGAAGTGTCCTGGGCAACACGACGTTGGCAGGCGGAGGCGAAATGAGAAGGAGGGCCGTGGCGGGATACGAGGAGATGTAGGACTGAGCGATGAGGGCTCCGGCGCGGCGCGCGATGATGACGGGGGCGAAAGGAATGGATAAAAGGCGGATATGCGAAGCCACCTCTGCAAACAAGACGTACGTTAGCCTCAAGCGGGACGGAAAACCGCTGAGAAGAGACGGCATTGCCTGCACCCCGAAGACAGCAATGGCATAGTATGGGGTATGCATGACGCGACGCGAACTACAACTCACCACTCTCATAGTGTTTCATCAGCTCTTGCGACGAAACGTTTCCCGAGACGCGCAAGGTCGAGTTCGAGACAGGTGAACCCGCGCTGCGAGAACCAACTGCTTGCGGTGCTCATCCTGCCATTCCTGCGGGTCAGCCTTCTGTCCGACGGTCTTCAGAAAGGATGTACTGACCCTTTCGCCGAAGGCGGATCCCAGGTGCTAGATGACACGAAGACGATGGGAGTTGGGACTTCTCTGGGTGCAGACGCAGCGGGGGTTCGGAGGAGGTAGCGGGTGGAAGACGAACTTTGTCGGAACGGTTGAGGAAGGCGAGTTCGGGGGATAGGTTTGGCCGCAGTCCAGGAACGTGGAGAGTATACGTGGAGGCAAGCAGTGGCATGGTTGGTTGGAGGAAGACGTGGAAGGGTCGCAGCGAGAGAGAGAGGGAGAGAGGGAGAGAGGAGAGAGATATCATGTATAAGCCGCCTACGCTATATGCGAGGCGGACTCGTAGACGTTCTGCGGCACGGCTATGGCCGGCCGGGCCGGAGGCGAGCGGAACCCTACTTCTCACTCACTAACTTACTATCAGGCCCACCTTCCTTTCTAAACGAGCGCATTTTCACTCTGTGGCACACAGAAGAAACTTTCAAAACGGCACAGGTAACACAAGTCAATCTTTTGCTCACATACTACAACAGCACTTCATCAGACTGTGAATCATAGCTAGTATATGGACACACACAGCTTGAGCTGCCTCTATTGGGAGCAATTTCTACGGAATCCCCTTCATAAGCTTATACAGTTCGACCATGCACTGTGGAGCGTCTGGCCCAATGGCACCCTTCATGTTGGTAGCGGTAACGGCCGTCCACTTCGCGCCCTCCTCAAACAGCTTCTCCTCCGCCTTCTTGATCGCCGCCTCCCGCTCCTCCTTGCTCGCCCCTGCGTTCACCGCCTCTGCGATCGCCAACCCCATCTCCAGCCCATCCAGCATCGACACGTTCGCACCCATCCCAGCAAACGGCGTCATCACGTGCGCCGCGTCCCCGATGATCGTCACCCCGTCGACGTGCTCCCACCGCAGCCCGGCGAGCATGTACAGCGGCCGGTGGTAGATAGCGTCGTCCGCGCCGTGCTCGATGAGCTTGCGGAGCACCGGTGCCCACCCCTCGAACTTCTCCAGCAGCACCGCCCGCCTCTGACGGTCCGCCGGGAGCGGCCAGTCCTCTGGGCCGTGGAACCAGGCGTGTCCGCACGCGCCCGTCGCTGTTGCGCTGCCGATAAGGACATTGCCGCCCTCCATCGCGTACGTGTACCGCCCGACCAGCGCGCGCGCGTCCGCCATGTCGGCGCGGTCGACGACGTCCGGCGGATGACGAGCTCCGCACCGGTGATCCCGGCGTAGTAGCGCTGCGCGGGGGACGAGGGGCGGATGCGCGACGTGCCGCCGTCCGCGCCGACGAGGACGTCGACGACGCGGTGTGCCCGTTCGCGAACGAGAGGGTGTGGGTGCCGTCGCCGTGCGGGGTGACGGAGGTGAGCGCGTGGCCCCACTTGACGGAGTCGGCGGGGACGGCATCGAGGATGATCTGCCGAGCGCGCGGCGGTCGACCTCGGGGCTGATGTCTTCGGGTTAATAATGTCACGGTCGCCGATGAGCTCGAGGAGGACGCGGCCGTCCTTGCCGCAGATGCGGGTCTCGTCGCCTTCGGGCGGGAGACGGCCTTGAAGGCGGCCTCGAGGCCGTTCTCGTAGAGTGCGCGCTGGCCATACGCCCAACGGAGGTCGAGAGTGCCGCCGAGGTGAATGCGGGCGTTTGGGCTTGCTTCGCGCTCGTAGAGGGTGGAGGGGACGCCACGCTTGACGAGGGTGAGATGGAGGACAAGACCAGAGGGTCCGGCGCCGATGATGGCGATGCGAGGTGAGGAGGTTGTGGTAGCCATGGTGCGGAGTGTGACTGCTGCTGCTGGAGGCCTTCTTGCCCTGCATCATATATGCCGTGGGGCGAACGTGGAGAGAGCGAAAGAGAGCTCGTGTGTTTCAGGAGCTCCTCTGGCGAGATTGGTCCGAGTATCCATCATACAGTCAGCATTCCCATCGCCAAATCGGATGCAACGCGGTGTTCCTCCGACCTCACGCGCACAAATCGGTTCCGCTTACCAGATATCGCAGCATTTGTGCTGAACGATGTGATGTTGTCTGGTCTTGGCTGGCAAATTCGCGGACGCAGATGTGGGTCATGGCTCCCAGTACTGGGTTAACCGAGACCGACTGAGACGTTCGTTACCAAAACGCAGGCACAAAGTCCAGTTAGACGACGCATTTCCCGGTGATGGTTTGCATACCTACTGCCCATACTTCGTCGGCGTTCTTCCCGGGGGACAATGAACCCTCATGAGCTTTCCTACTACGAGTAAACAGGCTCACTCGCCTGCGGAAACAAGACGCGTCCCCAGAGCCGTTTTACGCGACCAGTTTCACCGAGGGTCAGTATGGAGCTGCGGACTGGATAGTGAATGTTCGCGGGATCAGACTTTGAAGATATACCCACCGTCACTTCACGTTACCGCTCAGATTAGATTTTCAAGAGATAGCTCCTATTCACATGTGATAGAGCACCTTCGAGAGCTGAAATGAACGCTGCAGAGTCGGACGACAGACATGGTATGTGATATGCATGAGATGGGCGAGAAATACACGCCATCCTCATGTCAGGGTCTGCTCGCTCACCATGCTGGAGTGGATGACTACGCACCTCGCAGCCGAAGATCGTCTTCGGCACAGTTCCCTTCTCGGTGGATGCTGCCCGTCGACGGACGTTGGCGGAGTGAGTCACCAGTGGCGCCAAGAGTGTTTGGTGCGTTTCCGCCGGAGCTGAAAAGCATGTTGCGTAAGCCTCCGCCGCGGACAGCGGATGGCGACCAGTGCCATGCGCAATGTGTGCCCAGAACGGCGGTGTTCTTGGGATCAGCGGAAACCCCAGTTAGTACGATCAGAGAGGCGTGTACACTGTAGACAGCGAAAAGACTTGCATCCCCACCCAACCGCCGCAATGTTGCATCTATCCCCGACGTTGACTGTAAAGATATCTTCAACTCGATTGGAACTCAGCTGCGCCAAAAGTCTAATGTGTTCAATCTCCGAAAGTCGAACTCCGGTCCGATAGATTCCTCGATCTGGTCCACTGATCGCGATCCCTGATCCAGACCTGGTCTGGCGTGGCTCGCGCGCCCACATCGCGCGGAGTTCGCTCACAGTGCAGCCCGGGCCCCGCAGCTAGCGGCATCCAGGCTTGAAGCTTTGAAGCTTGAACCTCGCACCCCGCGTCGCCGCGCTTGCCGCCATTGCTGCTATCTCTGATTAAGCTGCTCTACAATTTGACAACCTCGGTGGAATCGAACATTAACCGTAACATGGCAAAAAATCGCAAGTGGAGAACAAAGAACTTCGACCGGTTCGTCCCCCTCCTTAACACCCTCTCTCCCCCTACTCGTCGCGCGACCCCATCATATCCCTGTCCTTGTTCCCCTCGTGCCAGATGCCCGTCGGGTCCCCAACGCACCGCCCGTTCGTCGCGCGCAAGTGGCGCAGCAGCGCGTCGCGCCGGCTGAACGCCTTCAAGCACCCCCCGAGCATCTCCCGCCCGTCGAGCGAGTACACGTCCATCTCCCTCGGGTCGAGCCCCTTCTCCGCCGCCTGCGAGAGCGGCACCCCCGCGCAGAGCCACTGCGGCGGCATCGACCCCCCCGTGTGCGTCGCGACGTGCCGGCGCAGGTCCGGCTTGCGCCTGCTCGCCTGCACGAACGGGCAGTACGGGCACTTCCACGGGTCGATCTCGCCCGCCGCCGCGCCCGCCGGCCGCGCCGCGACGCGCGTCGTAGGGGAGCGCGCCGACGGCACCGCCGCGGGCGACACGATCGGCACCGACGTCTGCGCGTACGGGAGCGGCGCGCCCGACGTGAGCTGCATGTTCCGCCGCGGGTAGACGGTCACCGCGGCCTGGTAGTAGCCCGCGTCGTCGGGCATCGGGGGCGCGTGCGCGGCCGGCGTGGTCCCGCGCTGGCTCTGGCTCGGGTGGCAGTACGTGGGCGGGGTGAGCACCATCGGCCCGCGCGGCTGGGAGGGGGCGGAGGGATGGCCGTAGGGTGCGGGGTCTTCGCGCGCGCGAGGGCGGGTGCGCGCGGAGGCGTCGAGCGCGATGTCTGAGTCGCTGGGGCGCTTCGCGTGCGTGGGCTGCGCCTGGGAGGCGTGTCGGGGAGTGACTTGCGCGTGGACGCTGCGTGAGACCGACGCGTCGTCGCCATATTTCGCGCGGGCTGAGGCGGAGGCGGCGGCAGAGGCAGAGGCAGTAGTCTTGCGTTCTGACATGGCGCGAGAGTGGATGAGACTGTGAAGTCGAGTACTAGTGACTGCTGGCGATGCCTGTGGGGTGGTGTGGTGAGTCGTCTCGGAGGGACGCACGCCCTTTTATACATGCATATTGACCACTCTCGACCACCTTCGCTTTGCGCGCACAGAGATGCGACAGACTGCCACTTCCCCAAGCGCAACATGAAGACAAAGCAAAGAGATCAAGCTGCTAGAGATCGTACTTCGGCCGTGATGCCACCGCACTGCTCAAGCTTGCTGTTGACTCCGACCCTTCATTTCAGAGTTCAGTGATGTGTGGCACAAAGAAGAGCGCGCTCGACGGACCGGAGAGAGCGTACAACGATGATTGTTAGCCGTACAAAACAAATACCGAAGCTCAAACACGGCTAGATCCCATCGGCTGCCTCTAGATGGTTGCTTTTCTCAGATCTTGAAGGGCCCCTCGCAAGCGTCACAGATATCCCTATGTCGCGAGAGCGCACTCGAAGCTTGACGCGTCATCCGGGTTGCCGCCGACGAAGCGCACCGAAAGCGGGTACTGTGAACAAAGCAGGGGTCAGCGGCGCGGCCAAACTTGAGGGTCCGAGCACACGTTGAACGCGGACCGAGCGTGTTTCTCGGCCACGATGCATCGCGGGCTTAGGTGTGTGGGCTCCGCCACTCGCCCATCCAAGAGGTAGGGCAGTCGCCGAACACGTACCTGGCAGATAGGTCGCGTGAAGGCCACGCCGTCTGCGGCCACGCCGTCTGCGGCCACGCCGTTCGTGAAGTGGGCGGCGGTGAAGTTGCCGGGGGCGACGCCGTCTTCTACCCAGCGCACGATGGCATCGAGTACGTTGTGCTGCGCGTCGTTGGCGAGCGCGGGTTGGGTGTCGCCTGCGGCTCCAAAGGAGGTCGCGCCGGTTCCGCCCTGGAGGAAATTCTGATTAAGCGCCTATGCGTCCACTTCTTCGAAATAACTCACGCCACTGGAAGATGGGAGGTCAGCCACGAGTCACAGAACCCACGTCGGAACTGACCAGTGCATCATGCCGCCCACGGGGAAGAGGCGGTAGAAGTCGTCAATATTCATGTTCGTGTGCTCGTTCATGAAGGTGTGCACGGTCTCATAGTAGTGCACCGAGTTCCCTGGGCTGATGAGCTGGTCCGCCCAGCCTACGTAGTGGATGAGCTTCCCGTTATGCGACGGGCCGGCAAAGCCGGAGATATTGGGATTGATAGCCTGTCCGATCAGGTGGGTGAGCTCTCAAAGGAAGAAAACACGGGTTCGCCATCCCGCGTACATTGGCCCCTCCAGGGTTAATCTCGTCGCCAAGACGGAGAATGTCGGGGCTGAAGTCAAAGAGACCAAAACTCGTGTCACTGTGGAGATTAAAGCACGTGTCAGCAGAGCGGTTTGTCGCATACAAAGAGCTTTCTTACTTGAGAACCAAGAATTGGATCCATTCGATGCCGAGTTCGAAAGGAGCGTTGCCAACGAGCCCGTTGAAGAAACCAAGCTCACCACCTGGGTAGTAGGAGTTGAAAATAAAGGTCTGGTTGGCTTCGAAGTAGTCCGCATAGATGTGCTTGAGAGTGAAGACTTGCGTTCCCGTCAAGCACGTGGAAGCGTTCTGGCCGGGGCGACAAGTGAGCGTCTCGGGTCGGAAGCTGAGATGCGCTTTAGCTTTGGAACCTTAGACGAAATCACGACGGCCTACCTGCATGTACGAGGGTCGGCGATGATGCCGTCGGAGAGCTGCGAGGAATCAATGAACAAATGCCGCCGCAAGCCCGGTGGACATCATACCCCATCCAGGTGATCGCATTGGTTCAGGACCTCGGGAGCGATGACATCCGTCCAGAGGTTCGCGGGGATAAAGCGATCGGATGTTTCTGGTTGAACAAGCAAGTTCATATGCAACGACCATGGTTGGAGATGACTCCACCAGTTAGCAGGCGAGCCAACAACCTGGAGGCGCGCGGGTCAAAATGATACAAGGCTGAAAGTGTAGACGACGCGCACCACTCCGTCAAAGTCTTCAGGAAACTCCTGCACTTCCTTCAAGCCTTGGCGTCCACCTGGAACGAGCCGTTAGCCAGCGATCGCTCCGAACGAATCGCAGCACCTTACCGCTGGAGCATCCCAGATAGTACGACTTGTTGATCGAGTGCCTGTAGTACTGCTCGATGATGGCCTTGCCGTTAACGATTGTCTCACGGAACGCGCGTGAGCCCCAGTCGAAGATCGCGTTCTGTGAGAAGCGTGAGTAAGGCGAAATCTCACGTGGCATGACGAGAGACCGACGTCGTCACCAGGACCAGCGAAGGACATGTCCGCGAAGTTGCCCTCGTGTCCCGTGTCTGTCGACATGCCGGCAACTTTCAAGAATGAAGCTCAGGTCCACTGACCATGCACCGCGAGGAGGTCACTCACATCCACGGTTGACGGCAATCAGCCCTAAGTCGCCGACGTTGACTGGCGGGATCGGTGAGAACTGCTGCGATCGGGACCAGAGGCGCAAAGGACAACTCACTACCGCCCGAGGCTCCCCCATTGCCAACACCGAGCGATCGACCATTCCAGGCGTCAGGCAGCCACACCTCAGCGAGTGCTGTAGAGCCGGCGGTCGCGTTCGTGGTGATCACGAGCTGGACGCGGCAAAACGCGGGGAGGGTGGAGGTCATGAGCGAGGACTGGGGCGTGGTGAGCGCGAGGGTCGCGTTTTCAGGGAAGTGCGTCGATGCGCTGAGGTGGACATTGGGGATATTGAGCTTGAGACTGGCGCACTTGGCTGCGGAACCGGTCGCGACGGGCTTCGTCTTGGATAAATTGGCGAAGACGCTGAGCGTGAAGCTCAGGGCAGCGAAGAGAGACGCCATGGGATGCATCCTTAGGGAGGGGAACGCGGTGTTGAGCTGTGGGGGGAGAGGCTTTATACACTGGTGGCTTGCATAAAATGACGAGACGCACCATGGTAGTCAAAACTCCAGAAAAGGAAGGTACACAAATGGCGCTGCCGCCCGTGACCCTCATCCCCTGCCCGGGCGAATTGTCTTGACAAACAGCCTGTGAGCGGTGTCTTTCGTGTGTAAACAGTCCAGATCGGAAACCTACAAGCGAATGGGAAGCGGATGCTGTTCCTCCAGCCACGAGGTCGTCTCTCCCACCTCGCCACCGGGTGATGGCCGCACCGTCGGTCCGACACCGTACGGCAGAAGGGCTGACGTCAGGCCTGAACTTTTTGACGTCTGTACCATCCATTGAGGACAACCCCCAACGCGAGGTTAAACCCGGTGGGCACGAGCACCGATCCATGGTTGTAGTAGAATTCGTGTCCACATTTGAGGAAGCGGGCCGGAGGCATATCGTGGCCGCTCTACGTCCCGTCAAAGTTAACAAAACGCAGCCGTGGACTTGCGGTATACAGCCGGGGGACGAGGACGCAGCCGAGTGGGGCAAAAGAGGGCATTCGATACTCACAAGCATGTCCTGATGAGGACGTTGTCACCGACCACCTTCACGGAAGCATCTCTCCGGACTCCCATTCTAAACCCAGTTCAAAAGGTGTCCAGTAACGTCCACAGAGACTCGATGAAACTTCGCCTCGCTCGCAAAAGCATACTTGTGTGAGGGTCGGTGCGGTGAATGCGTGGCTGCCGCGCGCTGCTATACAAAACGAATGGATATATGCGCCTCGGAAATTACGACTAGGCGGCTCACCGTGGCATCCGACACCAACCCTCAGTCAGCACTCAGGCTTTCGCTCTCCACGTCCGCTGTCCAGCACATGTGTACCCCACGTGGACAAAGAAATTGTGAGCCGGCTAGATGCTGTCAATGTGATTGGAGGGAGAAGTGGAATTTTCCGGTGTGTGGTTGTAGAGTCGCCTTTGTCAGATCAAGCACGGCACATAGCTGCGGGAGGTGGGTATTGTGGACAAGAGACAAGTGACTCTGGTCTGCTGCCGGCGGGCGAGCTCAACGACGTCGCGTTCTACATATCGCGTTGGCGCCAGAGTCGATCACGTGGTTGTGAGCAAATTGTTGTCTTGAGGCTTCGAGCTGGAATCGCCCGCTCCCAGTCCTCCTCTCAGAATCCGACCGGGGATCCTTTGTGCCTCCTCTTTCTCCTCTTCGTCCTCCAGATGGCCTTATTAAGCTGAAATGGACTTCAGCGCGGTTGATCTCATTGAAAACTTTCGAAATATCTCGTTGCCAGGTGGGTTGTCTCAGTGCTCATAGGGCAGTATGTTGTTTCTCATCGCGATGATGGTTCTGGTGTCTAGCAGAGCCTATAGCTGACTGCTGATGCACGCTCACGTTAACTTCTCAACATGTCTCGGTCGGTGCACCACAAATCCGAGCTGTTCCGCCAGGTCGCTGGTCTTGGGTGGAATGCTAAGACTGACACCCTGGCGCATAAAACTGGGATAGGTGATATCCTCGAAGCAGCGAGACCGGGCCCATGACACCTATCTTCCCTCATTTTCCAACTTTCAACACTCGACGCTTTTCGCTCTGTCGAGTGGGCAGCAAATGCAGCAAATGCATAGCTTACCATCGCAGTGGCCACGCTCGTCGTATCGTTCACTTGGATCCACCTTTGCCTCCTGCTCCGCGACCTCCCCTCATCCCTCTCCCAGACGTTTCTACCAGCTCCCCTCAACCGCGAAGTTCGTACACCGCGTATATGCATAGAGTCAAACCAAAGCATCGGACATGGGCCCAGCCTCGCGTTGTCCGTTTCGACCGCGCAGAAGAGGTCATACCTTTCAGTCTCATGGGCCCTCCACACGCCCCCCCTCTTCCAGAAGGAACAGAACTTCGTCGGATCAAGTCTTCAACACATCCCATATATGCCCCCAACGATCTCTTACAGTACTTTCCTCGCCTTTGGGACCTTCGGCGACGCGCGAGCCCCAAGTACGTACCATACTACTGGTCGCGCTTCGCCGAACCGGCATTCCCACAGCCCCGCTTCCGTGCCGACACTCCTTCCAGCTACCAGCACCACCGCGTCTTGGAAGTGATACTGGTCTTCGCCCCGTGCTCGCGTACGGAACTCTCGTGGTCAATCACCGCTCGCGCCCACAACGGTCACACACTCACCGTCGAGGACATCCTCCGCACCATCTCCATCTCCCTCTTCCACCGACACACCCCCTCAAACCCGCTCCCGCGGAACCACCCCTGCCGTACGTTCTGGGAGGACTCACGCCTCTTGCGCGTTCTGCACGGACACCATGATGTGCACGGCGCCGGCGGGGGGACGCACGGCGACCGTCTGCGCAACGTCGATCTCTACCATGCGGATCGCGGGCGCGCACTGTACTTCCGCGGCATCCGCCCTGAGCGGCGGCCAGGCGGCGACGTCGTGTACGTCGTCGATTTGCAGCAGGAGTGAGGCTACGGCCTGGGCGGGGGCGCAGCAACGCGACGCGTCGGCAGGTGCGTGTAGCGCGGGGCTGCATCGGAGGCTCAGACCTCAGGGGCTCACGGTGTCTTTCATCCAGGTTTCCGGCTTGCGAGCGCGCGTCCGCAGGTCTCGTGTGCCTCGCGTTGTCTCATGTCAAGCACTGGATCCGGGAGCACGGTGGATCAGCGCTTCAGCTGTTGCAAGCCAAGGCGGCGGAGGCTGCTGAATGGAATGACGCAGCGGCCTTCACGGTGCGCGCGCGGGCCGCCAGCGCTCGGCCAAACCGTGTGCGCTTCGTACGTGGGGAGGGCTGCCTCGAGGCGGGCCAGATGCTGGAGTATCTTCGGGCGCATAATACGTGAGTTCAATGCGTCGCGATTAGATAGAATGGCAAGGATGATCCTAATGTTCTTACGTCAATGATGAGATATTACGACGACGAACCCATCTCGCGCAAGGACTCTCGATGCCCTCTTTCAGCGATGAGACCAGTACTCGGTAATGGGATGCTGGCGTGTAAAGCTGACTTTTTCAGGCCACTCGCTTGAGCCCGGACCGCACGGTCTCGGCCTTTGCTGGGACGAAGGAAGAATCGATCTCATTCTTGGTCGAGGACGAGTATCGGAAGCGGCCTTTCAACCTTAACTGTCCATGATGCCTCGCCAATTACCCTCTCGCGTACAAAGAGCTGTACCGGAGTGATCGAGCGTGGGCGATCCCTCCATGCGGGCGTACACGCGACTCCAACTGCGCCACGCACATCCCCCAAACAGCAAGCCAGATAGAACGCCCTGCGTAACGCCTTCCTCCTGCGGCGCAGAGTATCGACGGCGACTTGTGGATCTGCGCCGCCCGCGCGTGGGGGAGAGGTGTATAAATCCAGGACAGCGCCGCTCGTCTGACATGTCTGGTGCGCCCTCCCCGCCTTCCTCCGCCCGAACATGCAGCTCTACCCCATCTCCCTCGCTACCTGCTACGGCTCTGGGGCCGACGCTCCCCTCACCGGGCTAAACCACCTAGTGTCCAACTTCTCACCCACCTCACCCACGGCCGCCCTTCGGTCGCCATGGACGGCGCCCTCGCACCCCGGGCATCCCTCTCATCACAGTTCACCGCAAGTTCCTGCGGCACACACACAACGCGCGCCCATTCCTCCTCACGCCCCACGGATGCGCCCACTCAGGCTCCCCGAGGAGGAGCAGCACCGGCTGGAGAAGGCGAGACATCGAGCGCATCATCGTGAGGCCCAGTTCCAACCCTCGCCGTCACTGGCCCCCTCAAGTGCCCACCACGCCGCCGCGCGCTCCCCACTGCCACACCCGCCGCCGCATCTCCCCCCACAAGCCCATCCCTCTGCAATCCCCACGAGCCCTCGGGCCCGCCCGCGCGCGCGCTGGGTCGACTCACCGCACGCCCCAGCGGCGTTCCCCTCCCCGTCGACCTCCACGTCCTCCATCCCCTCTTCGTCCTCCTCCGCGTCCTCCTCCGCGTCCTCGGCGCCGATGTCCCCACGCGCCCATCACACTGGCCAAGCACCACCCCAACCAAACATCGTCTGGGACGTCTCGCAGCCCCCATCGCGCGCCACCAACGCCCAGGGCTGGCCCCTCGACCCCGCGCATCTCCAGCAGACCCCGATCAGCGTCCACCACCCGCGCTCCGTTCTCCTCGTCCTCCCGAAGCTCGACATGGAGATCGAGGTCGCCCCGAGCCGGCGCGCGCCCAGCCGGCACCGCGCCGAGGAAGCGACGCTCGCGCACGCGCTGGAGGGCATCTACGTCGCGCTCCAGGAGCCGGTCTCGCCGCGCGAGATGAAACGGCTCAATCCCGCACAGCGCGACCAGCTGTTGCGTGCCGCGGACGAGAGGAGCGCGGACGGCGTCCCGCGGGTGGTGGACCATCTTGGGTGGCGGCGGCGGTTCCTCGGCCTGAGGCCTGCGTCGAGGAGCGAGGTTTCGCAGGCTGACGGGGCCCGTGTGGATGATGGAGAGGTGTTTATCGTCGAGCTTGGCTACGTCGATGATTGAGCACGATGTTTCTGTTGTGATTACGAGATATGCTCTGCTGTTTCCCGGCTGAGATGTGCTTTTACGCGCACTCCGGCCTTCTCGGGTTAGACACGGAGCGGTGTATCATAGCTGTATTATACCAGGGAAGGATGGGTGTGTTGCTATCTATGACGGAGGTGTACGATACATCGATGAATCCCACGCATCTTCCGATCTCCCGCGCGTGTGCAGTTTGGCCCTCAACGCAATTAATATCGGGACGTCGTGCCGTCAGAAACGCTCGTGGCACGGCGCTGCATCCCGAGCGCTGCCACGAACTTGACATCAGCAAAACGAGGGGTGCCCGATCGAGCGCTGTGGCGCCCGGCGAAAGCGGATGATGTCAGCTCGGCAGACGCCAGACATCGTCGGTCCGGAGGTCCAATGATCGGACACGATCGACTTACGTAGTGTAGGGCTCTGCTCGACCGGTGATAATCTGGTAAGACATTTTTTGAGAGAGCACTGGGGAGCCAGTTGTACTATGGTAGATGAGACTCATTCCTTGTTTCTTCACGCTAAGAAGGAGCTAGAGTGTAGTCAAAACATCCTCGGTACGGGCGCTGGTACTACTAGTCTCCCAATTCTATCCACGCGCGCGTCCGCAGGACTCGACTCCCGACCCCGCCACCATCGCAGACGCCCGCGCGCCGGCTCTCATTGCACCCTCGCCCTTCGCACCTACGTCGCGCCTCCCCGAAAATCGCCCTGCAAGGTGCCGCTACACAACACGCCATATCTCCGACTCACGAGGGACCCCGACACAACGCGCCGGTGTCACGCGCTCTCCGTCAAGCCTCGCGCCCCACCATCCCCGAAGTTCCCATCGTGCTTATCCTTCTCTCTGCTTGCTTTCCTCTCATCCCCTCCGTGTTCGCCCACTTCGCTCCCTTTCTTCTCCGCGACACCCTCGGACCTCCTGTCCCACGGTACTCGTGCCCTGATCAGATTCTCGGATCTCCATGTCTCATGGAATCGTCTCCCTCACCATATCTGCAATGATATTGGATTTGTCGGCCAGTTGATATTATTGCTGACGAGGCTCTCAGAGGCTCATGGGGGCCGGTGTCGCTATCAGTGGGTAAGGTGATCTAGATGTACATCCTCGTTGCCACCCGGTTCAAGCGCAGCTCATCTGGCAACAGTATCCTGGTCGACATGAACTCCGCTTAACAAGAACATTTATATCACTGGGGCCCGCACTGCAGCAGTACGAACCTCGTTTCCCCCGTTATGTTTCCCCCTGCTTCGCCAATCTTCGACAGACAGCAAGTGCGGCACCGCCAGTGGTGTTAAACCGGTTCATGAGGAGTGGAATACGACTTCTCAGGTGAGCGCCTCCCCCACACTCAACGCGTCCATCTCCCCGCGCTCAACCGATACACCCCTCCACGCCCTACGCGTCCACCTCCCTCGCTCCCTCGCTCCCTCGGTTGCCGTGTCCCTTAACCAGCTTCGGCCCCTCCGTCTGCGCCGTCCACTGGAATAACCCCAGGTTCGAGGCCCCCGCTGAGCGCGCACGTTGCCCACACACAGCTCAGCGCAGCGCGACGTCGGCATGTCGCAAGCGACTTCGCTGGTCCTCAGTGTACGTACCATCCCACTCCTCTTCCGCCCGCCCCGCGCTCACTGCGTCCCGCTTGAACCATCAACTTCAATGTCGCGCTCACTGTCCCCGCGCTACTCGGCGCCTGAGGCTGATTTGACTGAGACTGGAAGTACGTCTTCCCTCTCCCGCGCCGAATCCCAAACCCCGACGCTGATGCCAAGTGTTCAGCTTCTTCAGCTTCTTCGCCACACTCCTCTTAGTGCCTAAGAACAGAACCCGCGTCCCGATGCACACCCATGCGGCGTACCAGCTTCATGCGCTTGACCTTAACCTCCGCCGGCCGGTCCTCGGGCAGAATGTCAGGGACACGCCGCCGCCGGCCGCTGTATGAGCACACAGAGAGTCGGTCTCAATCCCGCTGACATGGCGACTACGCATTGTCAGCATAACATCCGACGTTTTCCTGTCGCTCTCTTCAATGTGTAGTATGTACCTTACTCGATATAAAGTAGCAATACAATGGTTTGTGCTGCACACCTGCTATGAGTGTGTGCATGATTTCGGTGGATTGTACCGCACCAGGCATCCGGTGACCCGTTATATGGTCTATAATGGACGTCAGCACCTGTGTCTGATCGCACTCGATAGGTCTTTGTCGGGTCAAGAATGCACTGTAGTATAGCGGCTGCGCAGATAATGTTAGATCATATACAGGCCAGCTAATGATCATACACACACCGGGATTCGATCTGACGTTCACTGGCGTCTGACCATGCCCGATCGGACGGTGTCTTGTCCGACAGATGCAGATGAATGCTGATCGTCGCCGCCGTTAATCTACCAAACATGGATACTATCGGATCATTGCTCGTCTGAACTACAAATAATGATAGCGCTATCTGACATACTACAGTGTACTACAGAGCCCTGTCGTGCATGCACCCATTTTGCTGATGCTTCCAGTTCGGTACCTCGTGCGAGGCTGTAGGCGAGGCAGCTTCTCATTCTCCGCAGCTCGCAAGTCCAAACGGCAGCAAAGCCTCGTGCAAGCGGTGTGGACAAGACATCGCTCCTCTTGCTCGAGCATCGTCGATACCTCCCTCTCCCCCTCTCGCCCAATGCAGCTGCACAAGTGCCTCGCTCGCTCGCCCGCCAGCCCCGCAGGCTCTGAAGGCGCTCAAACCAGCGCTTTGCCTTGCTCTGGGAAGGTGGAACCGCCGAAGCCGTTTTGCGAGGCGCACTACGCCGAGTACGTCGCGCTCCGCACGCGCAAGGCGATCGCCGCACGCGACGCCGCGACGCTGCAAGTACTGGTCGACAACATCAAGGGCAGCGGGGACCTCGGGGGCACGTACTCCCCCGTGCGCGAGGTGCGCAAGGACGCGACGGTCATCCAGGTGTACCTTGAGTCGCTCGAGGTGGCTGTCGGAGCCGATCAGGAGTTGAAGGAAAGGTTCTTGGCGGGCAAGGCGGAGGGAGGTACGCATATCGCGGTGCGAACGTGCTCTTTCTATTGATTAGCGTTCATTGAAATCGACAGATTCTGGAGAGGATAAGAGCCTGGAAGAACAGAAGGAGGTCGCCGAAGCGCTCTTGCGTTCGCTCGAGCAGAAGGAGACGCGCCTGCTTCGCGAGGAACAGACGAAGACGACACCCCTGGAAGCGTCTGGTAAACCCAAGATGAAGACCATCGATGGAAAGCACGACCCACCTCACGCTCTCTCCGACGCCCACGTGGAGGCCTTGACGAATCCGTCTGCGTTTCGATGCAATGACCCCAAACTTAGGAAGGAGCGTGTACACGCCGGTCGGGCCAGGGTTCGCCAATGCGCCGTGGGGCACTGCTCTGAGGAATCCCAGGAAAGTCGTCTCTGTTTCGTCCATCGCATTACAGCAATCTCCAGCAAAGTCGGTTGCGTCACCGACGACATTACGATGGAAGCAGCTCGGGCCGCGGTCGTTCGACACATGGCCGAGTGCCGGACTCTACCCGAGAAAGTCTTCTCCTTGAACACCGAGCTTGGACACACCGTACGGAGATACTACAAGTGCGTCAACGACATGGTGAAGAGCGCCACGAAGCACCAGAACGCATGTGCATGTTACTGTACGTTCGTTGTCTCCGCTGAATCTGTGATTCCGCGTAGTACATTTGACTGAGTCTATCCCGTCAGCGGCGTCCGAGTACACCACATACTTGAACGACCTGAGGGAGAAGAGAGACGCCGCATCGCATCTGCTCCTGCAGACTCTGAGTCCTTCGATTCTCCAGAAGGCGTTGCGCGAAGGGACCGTCAAGGAACATGCCCATCTGTTGGTCAAGCACTTGGACAAAATGGATGCACGAAAGTCAGGATGGGCGTTCGGATGTTCATTGGTAGGTGCTCACGGAGGTAAGTGGCACTCGACGTACTGAAATTTCGCCACCACAGGCTTTCGCTGCGGCAGCCTCTGTGGCCGGGGCTCCAGTGGCAGGCGCGTTGGGTGCCGCGGCATTGGGCGGATGGGCAGTGCGGAGGCTCCTTTGAGGAGAGATTTCTGGAAGATCTAGGGAAGCTGTATCTTGTGTATCTTGAAGCGTATCTTTGAGCGATTAGAGCGTGCTGTCTGCGCGCTCTGCGGACCTTTATACTCGAATCTACTGAGGAAGGCACGGTACAGGAAGGCATGTTCCTTGTCCATCACCGAAGTCAACAACGCAGCTCATATCGCAATGCAGTTTGCGAGGATGACCCCGAGCCTCGCGGTACAAGGCGAACCGGGGATGAGACTCGGGCGCGACTCGCAGTGAGTCGTGACTAGACGCGCCAGACGCGCGGCAAGCGTTCATGGAGGAGAATACGTTCGCACCTCGAGGTCGAGAGAAAATGAGACAAGAGAAAGAGGCTAGTGTTGTATGGGCGATACAGTGAAGGAGGGGTAATCGACGATCATCGGCAGGATGGCCTCTCTCGAGGCCAGGCAGCTGGCGTCACGTACTATGTACTGGCATGGTACCTGGACCGGCCGGTGGGTACCGCACGGGCCGTACCGTCACCCGGGCCGACAGGCTGTGACGGTAGTGCCGGTCACGTGTAATGTGACGCACCGTGCCTTCGATCTCAAGCTCCTTGGCTCAATCTGGTTTCGCCCTCCGCGTACATAACCACCATCGCGCGGCAATGATTCCCCCAGCTAGGGGTGTGTTGTTGCAGGGATGGGAGGCAGCTGGTATCGAGAATACCACATGCTGATGCACCAATGCCAGAATCGTCTGCTGCCAAACTCTATCCCATTGGGGATATTTGGGGGTATCGACGATTATCGCCACTGGCTGTCTCTCTATCTCTCCTCACCCCACCCACCATGACATCCTCCTCTGGACGTCGAAAACCCCCAGCGCCCACACCGAGCACTCGATGCCGTGCACTCCTTGCCGACAACGTCTCCAGATGCTCTGCCCCGCTCCCCCGCGAAGGCTCCATATGCTGTGTGGCGCATAACGACGCGTACTCGGTCAGCTACCTCAAGTACAAGAGCATTTCGAAAGAAGCCAACGACCTCCGTAAGCACGCACAGCTCCGTCGTGGCGAGGTGAGCGGTCTGGCGCTCGAGCAAGTGCTTGAGAGGATCAGTGGAGTACATGCGTACCTCGACACCACAACCGAGGAGCTGGCTTTGCGACGGGAGCATGATCGAAGGTTCATTGGTACTCGTAAGTAGATCATAACACAGCAGGGATGGAGGGCATAGTGTCGATAATGTGCACATATAGCCGACTCTGGACACCAGCTTCGCCTCGAAAAGCTAGAACAGCAGCAACAAAGCGCGCGCGACCTCCTCCGCATGCTTGAAACTCGGAAGCGAGTTTTGACACGTGAGAAAGACACGGGTGGACGTCGCTTTCGTCCTATCGCTGTCGGGGCGCGGACTAGGCACGGTACCGTGCGGTCGCGGACGTCATCCCCTCCGCGCACACGCCCCCAACAGCGTATCGCCCAAGAAGAGCGCAGAGGTCAGGCAAAGCAAGAGGCACGAAGAAGACTATCCGAGGCGCAAACCACACAGCACGCGGTGGTCGTCGAAGCAGATCAGAAGCGGCAGGAAGAAGGGGATGCGCTGTTTGCCTGCGACACCGAGATGTCACTGTGGGTGTCGCAGGTCGAAGCAACGACGCAGGTATGGAAGCAATTTCCAGACAAAGATCCGGCCGCGGCGGTCAAAATCGATACAGCGGTTCTCCAAGAGGCGAACGCACTAAGAGAAGAGGACCCGTGCGTCCAAGCCGTACAAGGCCAGACTTGGGAATGGGCCACAGGCAACGGGTTTTCCGCGCTAGAAGTGGAAGACGAATTTGAGGAAGAGTCCTGGTTCGACGAGCCTTCCTTCGAGGAATCTTCGTATGGCCCGTCAGAGGAGTCTGTGTTCGGTGAGCCTTCGTTCCAGGACTCTACAGGCCCCACGTTGCAGGATGAAGGTCACAGCGAAGTTGTGGATGCAAACCAACAAGGAAGTCCCACCACATCGCCGGCACCAGCATACGAGGCTCTTCACGTCCAACCCTTCCCTCCTCCGCTTCGAATGACACTTCCCATGATCCTGGCTCTCGAATTGCACATCCCCGGCTTCATAGACGAGCTCAACACTCAGCCGCTGATTCTCGACAGCAAACAAGTACTCACCAAGCTTCAGGATGTTCGTCCGCGCGAGCCCGAAGGACAAGGGAATACCCGTGGGCCAGAACCAACGCCGGTTTCGACTGCGACGTGGAGGTCACCAGGGGAGAGCTCCCGCCTCGAAGGCACACCCGCCCGTGTCCCGTCGGATATCAATACGGACCTCAAGGAGGCGCAGCATCCTCTCGCCCCCGTCAAGACTCCTACTCCGGATCTTCACCCTCGCCCTACTGCCTCGCGGAGAGCGTCGCGCGAAGGACACGCCATCAACATGCCGGGCGGGCCAGATCTAGACCTGGGCTCCGACACGGATTCCGAGAGCGACGAAGACGACGAGCAGCCTTCAGGCTTTGACGCGACGATGGACACGATCGTGGTGTTTGTGAGTTCACGGGTCTTTCTCGCCGAGTGTTTGCGTTGTTGAGTATTCCTCGAACCGGCTGCAGGGTGCCGTCGCGGCGGTGGTCTCCTTCGCTGCGTACAAGATTCTCCGGGACGCGCATGGAGGTCGGGCATTTTCAGGGATTGCACGCGTTGTGAGAGACGCTGCGAAGATTTTGGCGGCCATGGGAAGAAGATGAGACGGAGTGGAGGAGCGTTCGAGGAGGAGGTAAGGAGTGCCAGTTTGCTATTCACCGTGAGTCGTCGAGTATTCGTGGGAACCTCCTTCTTCTTCTGACTGGCGCTTCCCACTTTTCGCGATCCGGAGTCAGACGTCCTCACAGGTTTCCACGTCATTCCAACAGTCTTCAAGTGCTTTCGACAACTTCGAGCCTCCATCAGAACCCAATCGTGTTGTCTAACACCGTTTTCAAGATGACTCACACCTCTCCTTCAGCACACAGTATGCAATATATAACAACCACCTCCTCGAAAATGGCCGTGGACTCAAAATTCTAGGCGGTCGCGGACGACTCGTGAGTACTTCGTAGCCACCCATCATCCGCCGACTGGATAGTCACTTAACCTCCATCATGGACCTTTACAGTGTTCTCTTATCGTCAGGAGTGCGCACCGCTGGGGCGAGCTCATCGCATTCATTCGAGCCGAACGGAGCCGAACATTCGGGTTGCCCGGCTCGTGGTGGCCATCGATCCCTGTATCAAGCACGCGGTGGCCGAAGTGACCACCTGCGGTTCAACGGCGCCCCATCGAGGACGGAAGCGCTGTTGTCCACCGCCCACAGGAACCAGTCAACGCGCGAGGCGGGTGTACAAGAACTCTATGACACGCGCGCTCATGGTCATAAACGGCATCTGTAGCCCCTCATGGCTGGACTGTAGACGACCGGGCAGCTTCCCCCACCTTCCGCGAGCGTCATAGAAGTGGCCTTGGCAGCGTGGGAGCCCCGCATGAAAACCGCCTCGGAGATGAACACGAGATAAACGGAATGGTTCGGGTGTTTCCCCGCGTTCATGTCCCTCTCCCGCCTCCCTCTCAGCCACCGGATTCTGCCTTACCTGCTCCTCTCCCCGTCCTCCCTCTTGCCATGTCGGCCCAAACGTTTTACCGCGGGGATCGCGAACGGACGCCGCAAGTGACCAGCTCTCTCCAAGGCACAACGCCTCCGCGCGCGGTCCGTCGTCGCGCCGCCAGCTCCAACCTCACGGACCTACCACCGCCAACGCTACCCACGCCGAATGTAGACCTGGACATCACCATGGATGCACCACCGGAGCCTCCGCCTAAGGACCGCCATACGGCGCGCCCGACGCGCCCCAGCCCGCTGAATCCACACTTCTCCTCCCACGCCCACCCGCGCTCGCGCACGACGTCCACCACTACCGCGCCCTCGCGCCCTCCCTCCACAAGGCCCCCGTCATCTCGCGCGCCATCCTCGCAGGGAACAGGGAGCAGCAACGGGACGGAGAGCAGCGGGCTGCCCGGGCGGCATGGCGCGGCGGACGTCACGCTCACGTTCTTCCAGATGGGCTTCAGCGAGATGACGGTCTACGCGAGCACGTCGTCGCGGGTGCAGTACCATGTGTCTGTGCACATGAACTGCTTCTGCCCGTCGTCGTTCATCACCGTCGTGCGCAGGTACCGCGTCGACGGAGACTTTGTCGCGTCGTTCGAGTGAGTCCGCGTTCCTTTGTCCGACGCGCGCATGTCGGAGTGGCTCGGGCCGCTCGCTGACAGTCTCTGTCCACGTCGCACGACGCTATTTTTGGTGCGGGAATAGGATGGGCATCTCGACGCAGCGCGCAGTCGCGAACATGCGCGGCACCGAGAAGCCCCTCGACTCGGTGCTGACGAAGGCGGCGGGTCGAAAGGCAGACGTAAGTTCATCCTCATCGCAGCGCGGCGCGTCGTTGACTCGCCTCTCGGCGCATCCAGGATCGCCTGTGGCAATGGCGCTGGGATGACGATCCCGCGCATGCACTGTGCTGGCATCGCGAGGCTCCCGCGCGATATGTGCGTACACCCACATTTCATTTGCTTCCGGAGCTGAGCGGACATGAACTGCGGCAGTGCTACTTCATGGACGCGTCGGGGCGGCCGTCCGGATCGATGGTTGCCGTGTTTTCCTGCCAGACGTCACTGCCCAATCCGAGAGACGGGGCGTCGGCGTCGCTCACTCTCTTTCCTCATGGATACGGGGTGGCAGACCACGTGTTGATGTCCGCGCTGGTCGTTGAGAGGAAGAGGCTGACGCCTTCGATCGGACTTGGAATGAGCACGAACCCGTTCAACTGAGCCATTTGGACATGTATTCTTCGCTGCAACCCGCTGTATCATAGGGCACTTGGCTCGACTGTTCGAATAGCTGCGGAGGACGCTCGTGTATTTGTACAAAGACCCTGACAGCGATAGTAATCAACTCTATACTTTGTCGCCTACAGTCCCCGCGACTTTTTGAAAGACTTCACTGTGGAATGCGGAGCGTCCGGCCCAATGGCGCTCTCCATGTTGGCAGCGGTAATGCCCGTCCACTTCGCGCTCTCCTCAAACAGCTTCTCCTCCGCCTTCTTGATCGCCGCCTCCCGCCCCTCCTTGCTCGCCCCTGCGTTCACCGCCTCTGCGATCGCCAACCCCATCTCCAGCCCATCCAGCATCGACACGTTCGCACCCATCCCAGCAAACGGCGTCATCACGTGCGCCGCGTCCCCGATGACCGTCACCCCGTCGACGTGCTCCCACCGCAGCCCCGGCGGGAGCATGTACAGCGGCCGGTGGTAGATAGCGTCGTCCGCGCCGTGCTCGATGAGCTTGCGGAGCACCGGCGCCCACCCCTCGAACTTCTCCAGCAGCGCCGCTCGCGCCGCTGCCGCGTCCGACGGGAGCGGCCAGTCTTCTGGGCCACGGAACCAGGCGTACGTCCGCACGCGCCCGTCGCTGTTCCGTTGCGCAATGAGCATCTTGCCGTCCTGCATCGCGCACGCCGTCCCGTTCCCCACGAGCGCGCGGGCGTCCGCCATATCGGCGCGGTCGATGACGTCCGGCGTGATGACGACCTCCGCGCCGGTGAGCCCCGCGTAGTAGCGCTGCGCGGGGGTGACGAGCGGGCGGATGCGCGACGCGGTGCCGTCTGCGCCGACGAGGACGTCGACGACTGCGGTGTGCCTGTTCGCGAACGAGAGGGTGTGGGTGCCGTCGCCGTGCGGGGTAACAGAGTTGAGTGCGTGGCCCCACTTGACGGAGTCGGCGGGGACGGCGTCGAGGATGATCTGCCGCAGCGCGCGGCGGTCGACCTCGGGGCTGAGGTCTTCGGGGCGCACATCGCGGGCGCCGAGGATCTCTAGGAGGACGCGGCCGTCCTTGCCGCAAACACGGGTCTCGTCGCCTTCAGGGCGCGAGATGGCCTTGAAGGCGGCCTCGAGGCCGTTCTCGTACAGTGCGCGCTGGCCGTACGCCCAACGGAGGTCGAGAGTGCCGCCGAGGTGAATGCGGGCGTTTGGGCTTGCTTCGCGCTCGTAGAGGGTGGAAGGGACGCCGCGCTTGACGAGGGTGAGGTGGAGGACGAGACCAGCGGGTCCGGCCCCGATGATAGCGATGCGAGGGGTGACCATGACGAGGTTACTGTGGTTTGCTACTGCTGAATGCTAGTTTTTGCTGCAGTATATATACCATTCTGTCGATCGAAGCTGCAGCAACGGATTCCTCATTCCGATCTTGACCCAAGGGTACGTAAGCCACAGCATTTACGGGGATTGAGTCACAGGCCCGTTGACACTCACGTACATACCGGCGATGATTCCTGCCGGACGGAAGCTATTCCCAGCGAGTTTTGTGACTGTTCATGAGGGATGCGGTGCTGTAGGGTCCTGGCTACTACGAGGACTATGCTGAAGGGGCCTTCTGGCAGCCTGGCTCGTGAGTGCTCGACTGCTGAGGTTGATAGAACCGATTACAGATGCGGCCTCTTCCTTCAAGGCGCATTGAGGGTGGGCACGACAAACCCAGCTACTATATGCATTCAAACTTCATGAGAATTGTGTAATTTACGGAGCAACCCGCGAAAGCTGGCGGTGACACTGACCAAGGAGACTGAAAGTCGGTCGACATGATGATCGTTGTCAATCATGTCTGCCAAAGCCAACTGCAGGAGCTGCCGCAGACTGCAGGTGGGGGATTCCGGGCCGCGCGGGCCCATCGCCACTCGCGACAGCGTTTGAATCTCGACCATCATCTTCCCGCATCCCATCTGTCCTTCTTACGCTCTCAACGATATACGACCGTCTACATGTCGGGTATTAAGTGTGTCTACCGACATTACTCCATACTCCAGACCTCTGGGCCCCATGCCGGCTTTGTCTACTCCGTTCAGGTTTGGTTTCCCCGCGTTCTTGGCCGTTGACCATGTAGCTTGTCTAGGGAAACAAATGGACTATACAAACAGCTTTTCTAACGATGGGCCCCTAGACAGTCAGACAGGCGAACAATTTGTGAATGCCAGTGGTACCGGCGAGTGACGGTTCATCCCCAATTTATGCGCGCACCATGAGCCATTAGACTTTCGCATTCTCCCCATCTTTTCCACTCTTGCTGCGCCTATCTTTTTTGCTGGTACCGATGGATCCTCGGTCGCACACACCCATCTCCCAGGAGTCTCCAACATATCCTATACACATCCCATGATGAACGCCCCACGTTCGGCGAGGTCCCTGGGGTGGGGTGTTGGGTCTGGGAGGGGTCCTGAAGCTTCAAGGGTGACGCTTCAGCAAGGAGGTATGAAGTATTTGTTAGTGGATACGTGGTCAGGGAGTACCACAGGCATTTTGAAGTTTCATGTGAGTCTCTCCACGTTGTCTGCTGCGCATTCACTCTTGGGTGCCCCAGTGCCCCTTGGGTTCCCTGCAATCACCCCAAGGTCTCGTTTCCGTTCTCGCATCTTTCGTGCTCCCGGTTGACCTCCATTATTGACAGCACCGGCATTGTCGATTACCCAAGTTCCAAATAACTCGTTACTTTGTTAACCAACTTGAGACGTGGTAGCCTAGAGGCTAGGATGGACGTAACGATGATGGGATAACGCGAACCGAAGGCATGCATCCAAGACTGGACAACGAAGCGTACGTAGGGCAGAGCCCGACATGCGAGGTTTCGCGGATCGTACCCGCTGCTCAAAGGTATGTCCAGTCATTTGTTCGTCATGTAGGCTAACGAAGCAGACGTAGCAGAATATACAGAATGTACGTCCACGTGGATGCGGAGGTACTGTGCCCACCGCTGTCGAGTGAAAAGGACTGTAGCACGTCTTCGGTACGGTTTTTCAGATCCCATGAGATTCGATGTCTTGCTCATGTTACCACTCTCAGGACGCCTGACTCCGATCAAGCGTCTCATCCTCGACAAACCCGACGACAAGCCCGCGGCCCCGATCTAGAAGTAGATCGCACAGGAAGCGTCGGTGCTCCGCTGGCTCGAGCTCATAGGCGTTCGCGTCGTAGGGACGACGGCGATGGAACGTCCAGAGATCCCACGCGTCTACCAGAGCACTTCACAGGCTACGGAGGTGCAGTGTGAGTGGACGCGCAGCGAGGTCGTAAGGCATCTCCTGGGCGCGTTTTCGCATCTGCACCTCATCGTGCTCGCGCACAGCTGTCCTATCGTTGCAGCCGAGGAAGAGGTTCAAGGACTAGCGACTGAGGAAGTCGACGACCTCACGATGGACAATGGCCTCTTGCAGGAGATCAAAGCGAAAAGGTGGTGGTGGAGTCACTCGAGTGGGGGACATGAACTCCCTGGCGGAGATCTGGGGCATCCATTGGGAGCAGGCTAGGACCTGGTTGCGGAGCGAGGGATCCAACGCGGAGACGACTGTGAATGGTCAGTATTCCACCATTATAAAGTTGCGTCTGCAAGCTCAATCCAGGCCAGGATCCCCCTAGATCTTCTTCGATTCATCAATGCACGCCTTGTGAGCGATAGTAGCTGCAATAAACACGCGGTGGACCTCACGACTGCGCTTGGAGATGAGAGGTTGAAGACTGGGGGCGAGGCGACGTGGACGAGCAGGTACATATAAGTGGGAGCGGGAGCAACTGTCCAGCGAGCGTAGGTTGAGGCAAGTGGGATGCCGCGCGCCGCGCGCACAATAAATTGCCTCCGCACCTGAACATTGTAGGGCGGCACGGCAGCGAGTAAGAAGATGGGAGAGGGATGGTTACTGTCGGAGTGGCGTCCAGGCGGTGCAGGGTAAGTAGAATGTCCGACGAGATGTCGCGACGGGAGATGATCGAGGTACGCCCGCCAGCGGGCCGAGACCGCGCGCGGCGTGGTGCGCGCGACGGGCTGTGCGTGGATCACGCGACACACTTGGCACAGGCGTGTTTGAAGCAGCGTGCCCCTTCACGACTCACGAGTCCATGTACCATATAAAAGGACTACATCGATGGGCACACGCCTTTGACCACACTCAGCCCTGCTCTGCTCGTCAATCGCGCCTTCCAACGATGTCACCGTCTTCACCCCGAATCATCTTCTATAACGCTGAGGTGAGCACTCAGGAATATGCGTCACTTCATTCTATGCCCTCTGTCCGCTGAATAGAAGGCCCCGATCAGGTATCTCGCTTCGGTCACAGGGTCTGGCTCGCGCTCGAGCAAATCAACGCGAACTACACGGTCCACCCCGTCGATTTGTTCGTCCCCCGGCCAGAGTGGTACACGCGCAACCTCAGCCCTACCGGCCTCGTACGTTTCGC